>NC_041342.1:223150-270650 GCF_004354835.1 Perca flavescens
AATTCTGACTTCAAACGCAGAACTCAAATAAATGTTTCCACATGTTGCCCAGTCCTCTTCCGTGCATTTCTGATGAATTCAAAGAGGAAGGAATGCATTTTGATCACTAAGAGCAGCTAGGGGGGATTCTGTGTGGATTGCTTTCCCTCCAACCTTCCTGTATAAGCCATCCATTGTGTGTGAACAGGTTTTCCCCATCAGTCTCAGCACATGGATGGATACTGCTCCAAGAAATACACAGACCTTTTGACAGGAAATGACATTAACAATTAAATGTGTAATGTAATTTGGACTGAGTGCCAGTAGGTGTCACTGATGAGTCAATGCCCCTTTAATTTAACCGCTCACTTGTAAAAAAGTCTGTGTATTGTTTAAAAATCTTCACCTTCACCTTGGATCCTATCACTGATCTGACGTTGATCCATTTCAGATCAGAGCTGAACAGGAGGGAAGAAAAAATGAAGTTCTCTAACCACTAATTAAAATTTTTCACATTTCAAAAACTACCTGAATATATCATTTTAATATAATTTAGCATTTTTTCACACTAACACTTTTAACCTTGAGGTCACTCACTGTCTTAGCATACGTACTTTCATTATGTTTCCCGGTGGGATCGGATGATAAAGATGAAAACACGAGCGTCCGACACCAGAGGTTTAATGTATTGTTAATGGAACGTGTTGGGTGTAAAGCCGCCCACATGTGATCTGCGGCAAAACCACGAGGTAGGGAGCAGAGCAGAGAGGCAAAGCCCAGCGCAGGAACAATCAGGAATTGGTTGAGCCTTGAAAGGTCAGCGTCATCAAGGTCAAAGTTAAAATAATTGAAACTTTGAGCGCAGTGCTTGGTGGCAGTTCCGAGTGGTGCTCGACACCAAGGGTAGTGCTGCACCTAGTTGGGCGGCCCAGCTTTCCCCATAGGAAAACAATGAAACGGCCTGCTCAGATCATGTGTAGGCGGCTTTAAATCAATACATTTCATACCAACATCATATTTTTTTTGTGATCTAATTTTTCTTTTATTGACATTTGTTTTCATAACATGTAACAAACAATGAAACAAAGCATTCTCAAAGTAAGTGACAGTCAGTAGAATAGATACTAAGAGAAATCTGTGAATGTCACCTGATTATCACCACAACACATCAGCGTTTTTCTGATTGGAATTATTCTTTCCCTTGGATCTTCATTTAATCTCTCTCCATTTTATCTCATGACTTTCATCTAATGCTGTGGTATTCCAACTAGAGTCCAACCAATATGTTTTAACTGGGATCGGTTTTATTTATATTGATATTTTGTATTGGCATTAATATACTGTATGCAGACAAAACAAATTGTTTTATAAGCTGCAAATTTTTGTATATTCAATCTACGCAATTAAAATATAGTATATACTTTTATTTAAAATTATAGTGGATATTTAAAATAATTAAATTTCCATTTTTCTAAATGTACTTGTATTTCAGAGTTTCAGTTCTGTTTCAGTTTATTCACATGTCAACACATTATTAAGACACTATTTTGAAAGGTACAATGTTCCTATGCAGGATGCACAAAATGTCGCACAAATAAGCTACTAAACGTTTTTTGATGGGAGGGATTGCCCCCTTCCCATTATTGGACGCTTACTGGGCTTGTTACCAGCATTTATCAATTTCTCTTCCATGACCAATGAAAAGCAAAGAAAACAGGCTACACCCTCCTACAACCGTGATGGCGGCACCTGATTGGACAAATGCCTCACTTGTTGGTTCAGAAAACAGACCAACATGGCGGCCCGTTTGGCTATTTTCATTTATTTTACAACCATAGTTCACCGAAATTCAGAAAACATTTTATGTGAGAAATAAGCTGTGCGGTTGCTCAATCTGTCTTCATTCTAGATTGACAACGGTCAGTTTAAAAGATTTTCTTGAGTTTTCGAGAGGCAGCGAGTCAAGCTGGACGACCCTGATTTACATAAAGTACCCTGGACCTCAACTTTGAGCAAATGAGGAGTGAGCAACTCAACGGCCAGTCTTTGGAAAGTTACCGTGACGCTACCAGAATGCGGACATGTACCTTGAGAGAGATAATTAGCAAAAACATGTTTAGTTAAATATAGTTTGCAATCAGTATTGTATATCCTTATTAGATGTTTTTTTAACTGTAAAAATTAATAATTCCAGTATTTGTTGGACTCTAGTTTTGACCTCATGTCCAGGTTTAAATGGGGTATGGCATTAACCATTTGATCATCCATGTTGTCTCTCTGTCTGTTAAATCGTGTCCCAACGTTTGGTGATGCCGGCGGTCCTGGTGTCTTCTGTCTTTCTCCTAATCCTCCTCCCTGCATGCCACTCTTTCCCTAATAACCTGCTGGTGTTTGTGTGTTTGTGTGTGTTGTTTGCTCTCTCCTGCCTTGTCCCTGGGGGAAAATCAAAGCGCAATCCATTAGAGTTCAACCAAGCGGGGCTGAAGAAGGCCTCGGTCACTAAGGCCATCAAGGTAATGCCCTGTACACCCATATTTCTCTGACATCGAGGAGGGATACAGGGGAACACAGTGACAGGTGTTCACACAGGTTGATATATTCACACATTCAACTCCTATTTGTACAGAATGGCCAGAAGTATGTGGACACCTAAATATCAGTAACAGCATACATTCTTCTGGATTCAGATGTTGAACCTGGCTGCAGGGATTGGCTCCCATTCAGACACAAGAGCATTAGTGAGGTCAAACACTGATGCTGTGGGATCGGGTCTGGCTCACAGTCGGTATTGGATGGGGTTGACATCAGGGCTCTGTGCAGGCCAGTCTAGCTTTTCCACACCAAATTGGGAAAGCCATTTCTGGCTTTGTGCACAGAGGTATTGTCATTTTAAAACCGGGCACACAGTTGTAACCACAGTGTGGTCTAAACTACCATTGTATGTTATAGCAGTAAGATTTCCTTTCATTGGAACTATAGGGCCTTGACCAAACCAGGATAAACAGCCCCAGAACAAAAGTGTCTGAATACTTTTGGCCATATAGTGCACTGTAGTTTAAAGTAAGCACAGAGATGAAGTCATTTAACAATGCCATAAATACAGAATGTCTAATTCTGAATTTTGGTAGTTTAGTGTGCATTAGTTTACTACGGACGCTTTTTGCTGTAATATTGACATATCGCCCATGTACATTTTAAACAGTTGTCTAGTTCGTAGTTTCTACACTTTCACACCCAAAGTTCACAAAACTCATTCAACATAATAAGAAAGAAGCATTTAGAGGCTCTGTGGCCCATCTCAGTTGCTGAAACTGAAGTTACTGACTGTTGTTTGGAAACCAACTCCAATAATCATGTTTGTGTACTAAAACTGTGCACTGTGTCTAACAATGTATGTTCTAAATAACAACTTAGTTGACCAAAGAACACTTACACTTTTCATTCTGAAACTATGAATTGATCTTTTCTTTAAAACTAATCTGGTGTGTTTTTCAGACTTCCTGGTTTGGGGCCATTAAAAACTTTTACTTTTCCCTCTTAACTTCATCCCATATAAAGTAACACATTTTGCCATCAGGTGCTGAAATGTCTAATACACATTTTCAAGTTTTTTTAGAGATAAATGACATGTTAAGTTTTGTTATATTACGCAAAAACAGTTCAGCTAAGCCTAATCTTGACCAAAGCAAAAGTTATAAATGCCGCTGACTCCATCACAGCATCTTTTTTTTATTTGTTACTAATTGACACTGGCTGGCCAGGCTTACAAACATTTTAGCTGAAGCTAACGTTAGCTCTAATGTTGGAGGCATGGGTTCATACATAGGCATGGCAAAATGTCAAAAGACTATTTTTCGAGCAATCAGAAATCAATTTTGAGAGCAGAGTTTCCCTGCAAGAGCGTGTATGCCCTCAGGCGCTCGCAAAGCAGACACTTGCAGGTGCGTGCTGCTTAGTTTTATACGTGCAGGTGCCATTCTTTCCCTCTCCCTAGTTTTGTTTCACGCACTCGCAAGATATAAACCTGACGCCATATCATTCTTTCTTGTTTTTGTAAAACCAGTTTTTCTTCTTTTGCAGTCTGGTAAAAAAGTGACCAGCGTTCCAAGTCCGTTTGTCCAGTTCACAGTGGGACACAAGTCCTACGAGAGCAAGGTGAGACCAAAGTGTGATATGAATCTTGTGTTTTCCTCATATCTCAAAAAGCATTGGAGCATCTTTTTTTTCACTTTGGGCAGAACAGGCTAACTTCCAGTCTTTATGGTAAGCTAGGCTAACAACATTGTTACTCCAGCTCTGTACCGAACGCACATACGTGAGATTGATATTGATCTTCCAATTACACCCGCATAATAAATTAATAAGTGTTAGTGTATGTCCCAAAATGTTGAACTATACTTTCAAAAACAATACATTTGAGAAAGCTAAAAAATCTACCCTCCGCCTACAGACTATATGTTAGCTGTTTGGTAAAGCAAGCAGATGATTTGAGGTTAGTTTGTCTAGTGAACATTACATTGGCTGCTAAGACACTTTGAAACTGTTGAAATTTGGAAAGACTTTGACTGCAAAAGGTTGGTTAATTACTTAAAGCTATCAAATGTCTCCTAAAGCAGTTAAGTGCAGCCCCTCGCACATTTGGTGGGAGACTAATATTGTAATTACTAATAATTGCAATTGGCTGGCTCTGCATACATTTTGGTATTTTCACAAGACATAGTGCCATTTTCACAAGACTTTTTTTCCTCAAAATAACTTCAATTACACAGATTTTTACAGTTGCAGTTGGCCGAGTCTTTGAACATCCCTTGATATGTTCCTCGACCATTGTGTTTTTCCTTCCCTCTAACTCATCTCTTTTGTGTCATCTTCCAGACTAGATATAAGACCAATGAACCTGTGTGGGAGGAAGTATTTACCTTCCTAATTCACAACCCCAAAAGCCAAGAATTGGAGGTTGAGGTACGGAGGTGTTGTCTTTTGTTAGCTGATCATTTTATTGATGCTCCAGTTTCATGTTTATAAGCAGTTAAATCTTGACCATATGAGTTGTGACTCACAAATATCCCATTAGCATCCCATGTTTTTGTACGCTGTGTGTTTTAGGTGAAGGATGAAAAGCACGAGTGTTCGATGGGGACGTTATCACTGCCTTTGAGTCGCCTGCTGGAGGCAAAAGACATGACGCTGACCCAGCGCTTCCCTCTAAAGAACTCCGGACCAAGCTGCACCCTGAAGATGAAGATGGCTCTGCGGGTAGGAAGACAATCTGTAGATGATGAAAACTATTTGTGGTTTGTCATGGCGCCATTAGATCAGCCTGCAGGGGTTGCCAAAGTGGCTTAGCTCCAAGCATTTAGAATTCTATTTTTTAAATCCCAAATTGGGATTCCCAAAGTGGCTTCAGAAATTGTCCTTTTACTGGAAAGATTATAATGAAGCAGAAATTGTTTAATTTTTTCTCACCTTATTTTGGAAAAAAAACCAGTAGTTCAAATAGAACATGGGTCTTAGAAAAGGCATAAAAGTAAAAAATATCATCTCTCAAATTCAGAATGATAGTTGGTTATGACCTCATCATCATTCTTGTAAAACTGTCAACCTTTGTCTCATTTTCTTTGTACATGTTTTATTTCAGGTGCTGTGCTTGGATAAGAACACTTCCTCATCCTCAGACTCCACCCCGTCCTCCCTACAGGTCCACAAGAACAGCTCCTCCAACCAAACCCCACGGCCCTCTGTCTCCTCTGACCCTGTGCCTTCCTCCTCCACATCCGACACCCCCCGTTCTTCCTCAGTGTCAGCCCAGGACCTGCTCAACCGGCGGAGGGAGGCCGACGATCCCTTTAAGTCTCCGGGAAGCACGGACTTGGGGCAGGGTGGAGGAAGAGGAGGAGGTCGGGGCCTGGCAGAGACCGGAAGGAGCACCTCCAATCTGGCTATCTCTGGGTCCCAACAGTACCTGGTTGGAGGCAAAGAGCCAACGCCCAGCATTGCCTCAGACATCTCCAACCCCTTCGCTGCTCAGGAGCTGCAGCAGAGACTCCAGCAGCTGCAAAAGTATCTATCAACCAATCATATATCTATTTATCTGTCCATCTAATGATTATCTTTCTAACATTGTGTAGAACACATTTTTCTATATCTTTGTCTGTGGAAAATATTTGTAAAAACTACTGAAAACTGATTAACTAAAAAACTTGCCCACTGTATGGTGACCGGGAAGAACTTGAACCAGAGATATCTGACTTTGAGATCCCGGAAGATTTATTGAGATGCCAGATGAATGACAGTTTGAACATGAAATTGACTATGAAGTTGCACGTGAAGTGTGATGTGATTGTTCTGGGTTACACACATCACTATAAAAAGTCAGAAAACTGGACCTTTTCTACCGCCAACCCAGATTTACCCTGGAAATCTGAACAATCTAGACATGAGTCTCTAGTCTGGCAGGACAGGGAGGTAAATGATAAGGGCCACGGGCGCTGGTAGGGGTCCTGACTCTGTTGTCTGCTCCAGGTGTAATCTGGGAGATCCCTCCAACTGGCCACAGTGCTCGGGGTAGCTGTGTGAGCTGGTGAGTTCTTTACTCTCAAGGTAAGCAGATGGTGGAGTCTGTGGCCACTGTTCTGGTGCCTTGCGAAGAAAGCACTGCCCCTGGTACCAGCAGCTCTGTACTCCTAGTTCAACCAATTTTGTTCCCCTGGTTGGTATCATCTGCTGGACTGTTGGTCGTGTCTATGTAACACCAGGTTCTGCCTTCAGTCAATTCCTGTATTTTGACCACGAGAGTACCCATGTAGACTTTGAATTGGCAGAAATCCAAAGAAGCCAAGTGAGCACAGTATGGGCAGAGTAAGCTCTGTGGTGAGAACTGAGGCTAGCTGGGCACCTGTTAGAGCGGCACACAGTTCCAAACGAGGGATAGTCTGCTGTTTTCTTCAGAGCTACACGTGACCTTGTGGTAAGGAAGGCCACCTTGACCTCAGTTATGAGGTAGGCTACAGACCTGTTAGCCTTCTCCGAAGGATCGCAGAACATGTAAATGTCCTTCAGGCTGTTTAGGGTGTCCAGTTCAAGGCAGCTGTAGCCTCTGGGAAGGGTGATGGGCAGAAGCTCAGACAGTTCCTTCTCTCATTCCTTCCAGGCCTGGAGCAGGTCATCGCGCCACTCTCTATGCTTTGCCCAAAGCAGTTGCACCATCACCTTTTCTCTTGTGGTGAATGGCACCAGATAACCAATGGGGTCATATTTGCTTGCTTATACCTTGTAGATGGCGCTTAAAGTGGTCGGTCTGGGTTCTGAGCTATTAAGATTGGCAGTGCCAATAAAGTCTGAGTGCTGACTCATGACCATCTGGCTGGCCCTGCGCTATCCAGAGTTCAGAACTTTCTGGCCTGGCATCTGAGTAAAGGTGGCTGAAGACTGCTCCTCAGTTGCTTGCCCACTGGCGCAGTTCAAAACCCCCTTCTGCCAGAAGCGCCTGCAGCTTGTCCACTAAGGCTTTTGATTCCTCCTCAGATGACGTGTTTAGCCAGTCCCAAGTTCTTTGGCCATGAAAGGTCTCTTGATCTGGTAGAATCTGCATGGCTGGGATGCAGGAGACAGAGTTAAAGACACTACCACTCCATGCAGGACCTGGAGAACCTGGCGCACGGTTCTGAGGGGCATGTCCTCAGGTTGGCCTTCAAATCCAAGGTCACGGACAGCCACATGCAACAGAATTGTCCTCTCTGAGCCGTCGTCCAGGACAGAATATGACTCCAAGGTTCAATCTCTATTGCATAGCAATACGTTTCTGACCTTCAACAGTACGTTCCGTACTCCATGTTGTCTTTGCTGTGTTCAGGAGACAGCATTCAACCTGTGGGGCTCTGTCTTGGCCCTTTTCTGCCATCCTGTTCAGCTCTTAGAGGACGAGTTGTCTCTTGTTGCAGCTCTTGCAGGTCATCTTCAGATCACACTCTATTGCTCTGTGGGCTTGCCCACAGTGCCAACACTTGTTGATTTTGTCTGTTGTGAATATACACCATAAGAAAAAAGAAAGTGATACAGTAAGGCTGCCGTTTTTCTAATAAATCCCATGAAAAGACCAAAACCTGACTCTTCTGCCCTGTCTGTGACAATTGGTTCCAAACCCATTGGTTCCTACTGAAGATGTAAAAGTAAAGAAAAAAAAGGATCACATACATATTTATTTAAAAACAAAGGCTCAGTGATTTTCTAAAACAGCTGGTCACTGTAATTTTGATCAAACAAACAGTAGAAAAAAGTACTATTTAAAGCGGCGGATTAATCCACATTTGGTGCTCTAGTACGTTTTTGTGGCAGCAGGGCGGTATATGTGGGATTGAGTTAAAAAAAAACTAGTGTGTGTGTTCATGGTAATGAAAGAAAATGTGACCCAGTGCAACAGTGTGGCACAGTGATGTGTTTTTAACAACAATGGAGCTCTATGGCACAGAGGAAGAAGATAGATCAGGCTGTGATACACCCACAATACCTATTCTTTGAGAGGACATTTCTACAGATCTGAAACATACCTGACTGCTCTTTAGTTGTAACTTCACACTTTCTCACAACAGTCATAATACAGGATTAAACATGAGGTGCTGTTTTTTGTGTTAACCCCACTGCGCTCTCTCTCTCTCTCTCTCACTCTCACTCTCTCTCTCTCTCTCTCTCTCGCTCTCTCTCTCTCGCTCTAGTGGTTCGGGCCCGAGTCATTCCCAGCTGGGTGAGATCCAGCTGACAGTCAGACACAGCTCCCAGAGGAACAAACTCATTGTGGTCGTTCACGGCTGCAGGTACGAACAAATAAGAGCAAGGAGTTTCTTCCAAAAATACTCTCTGTATTGGGTGAATGTTTTAAGTAATAATCATTTGTTTTACCGCCACAGAAACCTGATAGCGTTCACTGATCATGGCTCAGATCCTTATGTCCGCCTCTACCTGCTTCCTGACAAACGGAGGTCGGGCAGGAGGAAAACTCACACATTCAAGAAAACCCTCAACCCAGTATACGATCAGACGTGAGCCCCACTGTTCTGCTTTCACATGTGTTGTTAGATAACTTTATTGTTAAACAGTTTTGTTAGTTTTTAGCGGCTGAGTTGTAAATGTGCTGTGTGCTCTTCCTGTCTCTGCCTGCTCAGGTTTGATTTCAGTGTTTCCCTCGTGGAGCTCCACAGGCGGACTCTAGATGTCGCAGTGAAGAATGGTGGAGGTCTGCTCTCTAAACACAAAGGCCTTCTGGGAAAGGTACAAACGTTAGCTGGGCTGGCATATTCTAGATGTTAATTAAACCCTGAGGAACTGTCTTGAAGTGAATGTATTTTAACATGATAGAATTATTTGTTTTCATGATGAATTCTTATGGATTTAAATCTTGAGTTTTGATGATCTGTCAGTTAGATTAAAAACTAAAATAGTGTTTAATTTGCAAAAACATCTACTCTGGATATGACAAGATTTTTTTTCTTGTAATATTTTAAATCAATGCAGTCATTTATATTAAGTCTTTATTTCTGTCAGTGAAGAAAACTGCTTTTTTTCATCAGGTGCTGGTGGATTTGACCCATGAGGACAGCGCTAAGGGTTGGACACAATGGTTAGTCTTTGATTTCACACTTTTCATTCATAACGATCTGATAACACAACAATCAAGTGAAACCACTCTCACAAAGCTCACTTTTAAGGTATCAGGATCAGAATCATTACCAGGTGAGCACCAACCACCAAGGCAAATTACTCTTAAGTGTTACTTACATAAATCCTATTCTGATTCTGTAAGTTTTCACATTAAAAGAATTTTTTAGTGCAAGCAAATAAAATAAAGCAAAGTATTGCAACAGTCAAGAGCATAAAAATAGAATTATGGCCATTGTAGGAAAATAATAATAATCATGGAGCCAGGGAAAGGGGGTTAAAGTCGTTATTTCATGAGGAAAAAACTTGGATATTCTCTGGGATTAAAGTGGCTAATTTAGAGAAGAAATTCACAAATTTTTTTGTTGGAATATTATCCTCTTTTCCCTCGTGGCATTTTTAAATTTTTTTCCTACAATGGCTCATTTGTTTGGGATAATGAACAACATTAGTTACAAACAGATAATAATAGTATTAACAATATTTACCAAATATTACATACAATATTTTAAACGAAAGTGCCAAGTAGACATAAAACACTAAAGTACTAAAAAAAAAGGAACCAGTGAGAATCTCAGTGCTCCGTGATAGACAGCGTTCAACTCTGCAGAGAGCTGGCAGAGGCATTCATGTAGACAATGTCACCATAACCTAAGAGAGGAAAGAATGTTTCCTGGCATTAAATAAAAAACAGCATTTCTTAAGAAAGAAAAACCCTGATTTCAACTTCACTTTCTTTAATTCAATTCAATTCAATTCAATTTTATTTATAGTATCAAATCATAACAAGAGTTATCTCGAGACTCTTTACAGATAGAGTAGGTCTAGACCACACTCTATAATTTACAATGCCCCAACAATTCCAACAATTACCGTAATTCCCTCAAGAGCAAGCAGTGCGACAGTTGCGAGGAAAAACTCCCTCTTGGGAAGAAACCTCGGACAGACCCAGGCTCTTGGTAGGCGGTGTCTGACGGGCCGGTTGGGGGTGTAAAAGATGTTCGATAAGTAACTCAAAATAAAGATAATCATCAATAAAAATGCCTAGGTATTATATATATATATTATATAGGCTACAAACTGGATAGGAGTGCCTTGTGTGCAGAGCCGTGCGTGCGTGTTCTTGTGTGCCTTGCTGTGTGTGCATGTGTTAAATGTGGACATACACCCTTTGTCCATGGTGCTGAAATACGTGCCAAAATAGCCACATAGATAGTTGTATTATATTTTGGTGTTAAGAGAGTCCCCTTCTTCCTTACTCGCACTCTCGCAGTGCGCGCTAACATAACCATGTTAACGGTGTAACAATTTTTTTATTTTTGACAAACAGGAATATCATTTTAGAGCACATCAAGTCAAGAACAGGCATAAAAAAAATAGTGAATGAAAAAAAGAATGAGGGAAAAAACCGCCATGATTGTAAACCAGGGAGGCAGGCGGGAGGCAGGCGGGAGGCAGGCGGGAGGCAGGCGGGAGGCAGGCGGGAGGCAGGCGGGAGGCAGGCGGGAGGCAGGCGGGAGGCAGGCGGGAGGCACACGGTCCCACAGTTGCCACAACCATTGTGAAGGTTTTGCTTGTGTGCATGTAATAGACGGGGGAACTGCTGGCATCATACCCTTTGTTTTGTCAGCATTTAACACCAGTTTGAGATGGAACAGGTGCGACTGTATAACGTCAAATGCGGCCCGCAGATGTTCAAAGACCAGGGCAACAGTGTTTGCACGACAATAAACAATTGTCATCGGCATACATACTGTATGCATCATTCTACCCAACATTGTTAACATTAGTTGTGAAGGGAGTGGGTCCTAAAACTGACCCTTGCGGCACACCTTTGGTGACACTGACTGGATGCGTGTTTAACTGGACGAGAGACCGTTAAGATGCACACACTGCTTATGACATGAAAGGTAGTTTACAAACCAGCCAACAGCCTGGTCTGAAAAGCCTATATCCAGAACCTCTGACATGATCTACAGTATTGGCTTTGGAAGTGCAGCACAGTATTTTTTGGCGTTCAAGGCATCCACAACATCATTTAACAAAAAACGATACTTGCAATACCTTTCGGTTCTAAAATTACAAAACACAGACGATGCCCATTTTTTTGAAGCGCCGTAAGCGCCGATGCCAGTGTTAGCAGCATCGGTGCTGCGCCTCTTCCGGAACTGATGGGGGCAGTATACGCTTCAGTGTTCCAGTCAATACATTCAGAAGTAGGAGGTCACCAACAAGCCAAAGTCACGCCCTTCTACTTATGGGACATATCTTTAGAAAAAATATGAACGAGAGTCAACGGAGATAGATTCTACCCGACCTAAAAAACTGCACGTTCACTGTAAACTCACAGTCCTCTCTTCCTGATTTACAGCCCCCCCTCTCTTGGCTTAAAATAACTCACCGTTGTCGGCTATGGTCGCTGAACAGGCTACACGTTGTAAACAGCCGTGGCCCGCTTGCCTGGTCCTCCAGTAAAGTTAGCAGTTAGCAGGGTTAGCATGGTGGCGTTAGCACGGATCACTTTACTGGCTGTGTCTCAATTGTTTTTGTGAGTAACCAACTCAGGTTACTCTAGCTATATAATTCAATGTGAGTACATAAATGTTAAAATGACATAAAATGCCAGTCCCTTGTAGCCGTGATAAATTAGCCTGAAGCTAATACTTACCTGTTCAGGAGGAAATCAGCCAACTCGCTGTCTTTTTGGGCTCTAAGCTGTCTCCATCTTTCAAATACATCTCCAGTGTTTACCCTGGGTTTATAATGTCTCTGGTCACGCATCTGTTAGAAACCCTGTTGTTGTTTTTGCACAGTACCTTTTGAAAAGATGCCTGGAAGTCTGGAATGTGTCTGGGGACACTAGTAGTTGCACTATGACCATTAATTGCACTTTATTATGTTGTTCTATGCTCTATTGCACATGTTTTGTATGTCTTGTCAAGCCATTTTGATATTTTTCAAATATTTTAATAAAGAAGTTCATATTTCAAGTTCAAGTACATGGAATCGTGTTGTTTTACTGGTATTGACACCGAATACTGAATTATTGGTATCTCGACACCCCTACATTTAACAATTTAATGGAGGCAGTTACTGTGCTGTGTTGTTTTCTGAAGCCAGACTGATGGGGAGATAAAACATTAATAGACCACAAGTACTCTTTAAAGGAGAACTCCAGGCAATTTTTACATTAATCTTGATCGCTATACCTATGTGAGTGCTGTCTATAGAAAAAAAAACGAGCCGGATTGGTGCTAGCAACACGGAGGTGCTGCAGCTAATGCCCAGAGCTCCCACTTAGCTAAAACGGCAGTTATGGGGGCATAAGATAAAGAGTGTCTTTGTGCCTCTTAACAGACACAAAATGCAATTAAAATGTCTGTGCAACATGAACAGGGCCCTTACATGACAACAAGATGCGTTTAGCAACTTGGCCATTGTTTAAAGTCACCTACCCTGTTAGCTGCTAGCTGCTAGCTGCCGTCTGGGATGAGTGAGTGTGTTCATGATAAGTGTGTTCGGTAATAATCATCACGCAGCAGTTCCGTGTGTATTTGTAGCATATATATTAGGGATGCACCGAATATTCGGCCACCGAAAATATTCGGCCACCGAAATACTTTTATCACCGAAACAATACGGCCGAAATGTTGTGATGACGCAAACAGAAACCGCGACCTGCACGTGTGTCAGTAGCCTAACCGTTCCACCTGCAAAGCGTCTCCTAAGCACGGACCACGGAGTGAAAACAATGAAAAGTACGCTCTTAGAGTCGGTCAGCACACGTTTCAGTAAGATCTATCCAGAACCTCTGCACTTCATCGCGACTGTACTTGATCCGCGTTATAAAGACCATTACTTGGATGCGGAAATAAAGCAGAGCCCACGAGACATGATCCAGGCCGCGATGGATGCAGAGAACCCGCACGGAGACGGAGCGCGCACGGAGCAGGAGATCAGAGCGTAGAAAAAAAGACTCGTCTCGCTGCACCAGATGAGGAGCATGCACCCTTGTTGTCTGATATGTTCAGTGAAATCCTGCAAGAAAGGACCTCAAATAATAATAATAATAACAATAGGTAACCTATTCTATTCTTAGGCTACTATATACTGTATGTGACTATCAGATTGTAGCCATATTTCTGCTAGATATTTTTTTAATTAAACTTTAATATTAATTTATACAATTGCAATGCCTTGATTTCAGTAAAGTTAGTACACAGTCATAGCCATAAATGCAATGGTACTAATAATTGGCATAATTTCTTTCGGTTTTCGGTCTTGGTTTCCTCTTTTTCGGTTTTCGGTTTCGGCCAAGAATTTTCATTTCGGTGCATCCCTAATATATATCCATTTTGTGTGTGATCCATCTGGCGTTGGTGAGTAGGAGTCTTGTCAGCGTTGATCGTTGTGGTTTCCTTAGCCGAGCTAGCAGGCCCGGCCGGTGTCCCTGCTTCTGCTTCCTCCCCGCCCTCCTGGCTTCACGCGGCCGACAACAATCCAACGAGCGCCCGCTGGTCTGGTGGATGTCTTCCAGAAGACCGTTCAAGCCTTCGCGGCGAAAAATTGTATTTTACTTCACCCTCAAAAATAGGTAATTGAGCACTGTTGTGGTTATGACCATATTAGTGACTATGTAACTACAAGGAAACGGACCAAGTTATGTTTGTGCCCTGTACAGTAAAATAGTGTTTTAAATGGCTAGCTGTAGTCTCGTAGTCCCGTGGGAATTCCGTTGTAGCTTGAAAAAGGTAAATTGCACTGTGCAGGTTGGAGGAGCGTAGTGTGTGAAGAGTGAAGATCGGAGTTGTTTGGGTTTGAATAAATAAGGACGACCATCAAACTCAAAAGCCTCTTCCATGTCTTCAATATCTTCTTTATTCTCCATAGTTCTTCTCTTGTGAACAACTCCGATCTTCACTCTTCACACACTACGCTCCTCCAACCTGCACACTGCTGTTTAACTTTTTCATGCTACAACTGAATTCGCACGGGATTTCAGCGCGAGACTACAGCTAGTTGTCTAAAACACTATTTTTTAAACCGAAATTTCTCATGATTGACAAGGGTCCAGGCCTAGGCAAATATTGACTTTTGGTCATAGTGCCCCCCGCTGGCAACAGGAAATGTGCCTTATATGACAAACATCATCCGATTTACATACAAAACATATAATGTGTGGTCTACATGTGATACTGAGCCGCCACCTATACTTTAACCACGCCCACTTACTCAAGCCACACCCCCTTTCATAACATTTGAACCGTTTAAGGTAGAGTCTTGTGTGAGGTGTCAATGAACTCAGCAGGAAGTTCCTTTTTTTATTGGTAAAGGTTTGCCCCGCCCCCTATGCTTTGGCCACACCCCCTTTCACAGCTAATGAAGTGTATGACGTAGAGTCTTGTGTGAGGTATCATTGAACTCAGCAGTGAGTTCCCTTTTCATTGGTGACGATTTGCGGTGTCTGAGTGCCGCGCAAATGCACAGTCGCAAGGAGCGGCGTCCGCCAGTAACCCCGACGTGCGCAGAGGCGCGAGGGCCCGTCCATCGCTGCTCGCAGCTTTAATTTATAAGTTGAGATAGAAGCTGCACTAATGACGCTAAGGTGTCAGAGCAGGCAGAAGGGGGTCTGTAACAGGCAACAGTTAAAAACTGACCACCAGACAAATCAATACTTGTAGCTAAACTTTCAAACTGCTTAGACACAGATGTAGAGAGCAGGACTTGTGCGGGAACACTGGATTTAACATATATAGCCACACCACCCACTTTTCTTGGACAGTCTGAATAACAAATATTAGACCATGAACTGCCACATCTCTATCCTGTATAGTTTTGGAGAGCCAAGTTTCAGAAATAAAAATAACATCAGCACATGTAACATGTAAGACATGTAACCCAGACATATTTTTAGAATCAGGTGTATTACATGCAGTGGAAAGACCAGGATTAGTAAAAGCATAGCAACTAAACAGTTTGTGTGATCTTTGTAACAGAAAGGTAACCACAAGAGTTGATATTGTGGCATAGGGCCCCTGTGCTTATTATCTGAGCAGATGTACGAGGAGAATAGCAGATATCCAAAACTAGTCGAGTAGGACAGTCGGATCGAACAATATTCACATGCAGAGACAGTCCATAATATTGCATTCCCAGTGATGATGTTCGTTACTAGCCATGGGTGAGCAGTGTCCAAATTGCCGACATCATAGCCACTGAGGCTCACTGCTGTGATAAGACCGAGAAACACAGGAAAAGTCAGAGCAGAGGTGGAGGGAAATGCGGATGGACATCCTCTTAGCCGACATGTTCACCCAGTCTATCAGCTCAGTAAGATCACATTTATACTGCACATACAGGCTTGGCCTGGTAGCCTGGCTGCTGTTTCTGCTGCTGATATATGCTGTCGTATAGAAAATAAATACTACAATAAAATATGAAAAACTATACTATAACCAAGTATGTACAATATAGCTGTTTTAAAATTGGAAGTGCAAAATATGTTTGCAGGGGATGTGCAAAACTTCACAGTATAGCATCTCTAGTGAAAGAGTTCTGCAGAAAACTGATTTAACAATAACAACATGATAAAAGAATGTGCACCAACATAACGAGGCGACATCATATGATGTAAAGAAAACACCAACTGTGAGCCATAACGTTTTTTTTAAAATCATTCTTTGTTATGGAAAATTAGTTTTAGAAACGTTTTTTGGTGGTCTTTGAAGTAGAAAAGTCTCTCTCTTTTGAGAATCAAAAAAAAGTTTTTTCTAATAAAAAAAACATATGCTAACATATGTTTCACTTATAGATATCAATATGAAAATGTTTGGTGAAAAATGTTCTTATCAAAACTCGTTAATTTATGTGACCTAAATATGACATTTCGGTGACCAGCTGTTGTTTTTTTATGTCTCTGTATCATGTCATATTACATGAATATATTAACACATAACCATCTCCATAAAGTGCTATTTTCAAGGTCAGGAATGAACCTTTAAGCCTGAAAAATGTAATATTATTTTGAGGTGATACCTGCAGCTGTTTCATTGTACTGCTGCCATTTGTTACTGAGCAACTTCCAAACTGTAGAGATCCAATAGATTGAGAGGAGACATGTCTGGCTGCAGGTATAATCACTGGCTACATATCATGTTGTCATGCTCAGCTGCAGCACGATGTTTTCAGTGTCACAGTTGCTGCTCCAGGTAGAGCAAATGAAGTACTTGAATCCTTTGAAAAGTTCTGCTATTTGCTTGCTCAAACTCACTGGTTATGAACTCTGTGATTTGATTGAAACCCTGCTCGGGGAGTTTGAATGTAATACTAAACACTGACGTCAGAGCCAGTTAAAGGAAAAGGACGAAGCTCTAGGAAGGAAGTTTTTTAAAATGAAAGCCTCTTTCTCCTCCTGCAGGTATGAGCTGAGTGAAGATGGCCTGACGAAGCCTCACCAACTATAGACGGCAGCCATCATCGTCATCATTACTACCATCATATTGCCACATTTAAGTTTACAGTATGGCTTTTATTTTTTCATTATTCTATGTGTACAAAAATAAATAAAACAGCAGCTTTTGACATTCATTTAATCACATCAGTCGCAAGGCAAACCTCCCCTTTAAGAAGTTAAAGGCTGATAGACTAAAGGGAGTTTAGGACATGTAAAATACTATGTTACATAATGTACTGCTGTGTAAGTCTATATTTCATATTAATAGGAGAAACTATAGCATCTGTAGAGGAAGACAATCTATTTTTTTGCTGTTGCAGCAGTTTTCTGCATAAAGACCATGTACAACTTTGTAAATATAAAGGATGATGCTGGCCGAAACAGATGGTGCCTTCTAGAGATAAGTGAGAGGTGTGGGCTCTTATTTGGCCAAACGATTTTTTTGTCATTTTATTTTATTAATTTTAATTTTTTTTAAATGAAAAACATTCTGTACGGAGATTGAAGCGGAACAGGCAGGTGGTCCTGAGAAAGACGATGAGTATTTAACATTTAACCCTCGTTGGTTTTGCTAATGCAGCTTTACTTTGCTTTATTCCACTGCAATGTGTGTATTAACAAAGTATTTTGTTAAATCCAATACAAGTACCATTTTTTCAGTTCTTTTCCATCTGTCAATACACTTGTTACACTGAAATAAGGTCATTGTTAAGTCTTACCTGTTCTGTTTTTTTTAAACTGAATATATTTGCACATCAGTGTGTTTTTATCTATTGGGGATCATTTTTATTCTTAGTTGTAATTTAAACATTGCCTAAATTCCTCGTTTTTTTAGCAAGTCATTTTTATCTTAAATTAACAATATAATTAAAAATGTAAACATTAAAGTGCCAAGTCTTTAAATAATATAAATAACCTTTATTTATGTTGTCTTTCTTCCTCCTTGTGAGAGTTCGATGAGAAGATGTTAAATATGAAGCTACAGCCACGAGTTGGTAAGCTTAGCATAAAGGCTTGAAACAGGGAAACCGCTAGCTTTAATATGTCTGAAAGTTTCAAAAAATCTCACAGAATAATACATTCTATTTGATTTGTGGTTTAAAGTGTTAATTAGTGAGCTTGAGAGGTGATGGTGGATTTTACTTTTAGACATAGCAAAGCTGTTTCCAGTCGTTCTGTTGAGCTAAACGAATCTATTGCAGCTGGCTTTATATTTAACAGAGAGTTCTATCCATCTTCTCATTCTGCTATCTGTAAGAAAAAGAAAATAAGGGTATTTTCCAAAACTATTCCTTTAGGTAATTGGTTGATATCACGATCATTTTCGCTACATTCATTTTGAGTTATGAATCAACATTAGTCTTAACTAACTAACTAAAGTCATTTAGTGTCATTTTTAACATGTGTCTGATTTGAACAAACTACCTTTTACTACTACTACTACTACTACTTTTACCTTTTGTTTGTTTTGGTAACATACACTTTTTTTCATGCACATTAAACGCTGCTTTGCTTTAAATCACGTGTATAAAGGGATGAAATCAGTAACCAATACATAGAAAACAGACTCCTTTGTATTAAATAAATACATATGTTGTCTACGTGGCCCTTCAAAGCCAAAGAGTAGCGATCTAGTGTTGATACAGAGGAGGCTTGTGTGACCTTTGACTTTCAAAACCCAAATACAGATCTTTGCAAGCATCAAGAAAGTATTTTACACATATGTATGTAAACGGTGTCTTTTAATGTGTTTTATTGCAGCTGTCTCCCTCTTTGTCTTGACTTTGATTTTGTAAGAATCCCACTGTGTATGTAAGACATTGGACTAGAGAGCTTCTCTGGATGGTGGTTTGTTGTCTGTCATGTTAATTTATCTTGTGCCTTAAGATTCACAAGACCATGTATAAAGAGAACCAAGACAATGCTCCAACAGTTTCTTATGTTTCAGAATGTCTCCTAAATGTCTTTTATTAAAACAAATAAAGAGCTTTAGCTGGCTATAGCAGCATGAAGCTGTGCAGCACTGTGGCATCTGACCACTCTATTTTTATTTATATGTTATTGGCTGGTGGAATTTAATTCTTGATATATCTATATAAGGTGATAGTAGGCTGATTCTGTAATTGTCTTAATGTCTGAGTGTTTTTTTGCTTCAAATTATTTAGTCTTTTGTTTAACTTGAGGACATTTTGACACATCCAATTGTTAATTTAAATTACTTTAGTGTAGCTTTCTCAGTTGTATGGGTCCATGCCTGGTGATATCGTTTTATTAATCTGTGTGTCATCTGTATAACTGTAGAGATTGATGATTGCTCCTCCTACTGGAATATTTTGATGAATCATTTCCTCCAGATATTGGTGTCAAGAGACAACACACACACACACGCACAGTACTTGTCATCTCTTGCTGTTTGTCATAAATAAGAACTGTGCAGGTGGAGAAAGAGAAAGTTTGAGAGTATGCTTCTGACTGGTGGCATGTGGGTTTTTTAAATGTGTGAGACTATGTGGGTATTTCTATCCTCATAAGGACCAGATGTCCTCAAAAATGAGCTGCTGGGCAACTATTAATCACCCCACTCTGAGCATTTTGTACAGTATTCCTGCAGCAGAATATTACATGGCCTCAGGTTTGCTGTGTGGTTATTTGATTAAAAATAAATTCACCAAAATAATGTTCTTTAACCTACATGGGATCTCCTGAGCATAAAGTGAGCTGTGGGCCCTTTTTTGATTACCTTTTGGTGGTTTATTATAAATTATAAATGCAACACTTCTGTTTTTGCCCCCATTTTTCATGAGCAGAGCTCTACGTACCCAAAAGGCTTATTTCTCTCAAATATTGAGCACTTCTCCTTTGTCCAGATAATCCATCCACCTCATAGGTGTGGCATATCACGATGCTGATTAGACAGCATGATCATTGCACAGGTGTGCCTTAGGCTGGCTATAATAAAAGGTCACTCTAAAATGTGAAGTTTTACTGTATTGGGGGTCAGAAAACCAGTCAGTATTCACCATTTGCCTCATGCAGTGCAACACATCTCCTTCGCATAGAGTTGATCAGGTTGTTGGTTGTGGCCCACTCCTCTTCAATGGCTGTGTGAAGTTGCTGGATATTGGCAGGACCTGGAACACGCGGTCGTATACGCTGATCCAGAGCATCCCAAACATGCTCAATGGGGGACATGTCCGGTGAGTATGCTGGCCATGCATGAACTGGGATCTTTTCAGCTTCCAGGAATTGTGTACAGATCCTTACAACATCATGGTCGTGGATGAATAGCACAACAATGGGCCTCAGGATCTCGTCACGGTATCTATGTGCATTCAAAATGCCATCAATAAAATGCACCTGTGTTCGTTGTCCATAACATACTCCCGCTTATTACAATAACCCCACCGTCACCATGGGCCACTCGATCCACAACGTTGAAATCGGCAAACCACTCTCCTACATGAAGCCATACACGCTGTCTCACTGCATGAAAAGTGGGATTTTCGTCAGTATGTGGCACTGTAGATTGTCGTGGAACTTCAGGTTTACGACTGCACACGGCAATTTACAGGCAACACCGAAAACTGCTGTAAATTGTCGGAAATTGACGTGGGCCTTGCTTGGCAGTTGTCCCCCCATGACCCCCCCTCCCTCTAAGGGGTCGTCCACACGGAAACGTTTTTTTGTGCAAACGCACATGTTTTGCATCGTTTGGGCCGACCGTCCAGACGAATCCTGCAGACGCACTGCCTGAAAACGCACTTTTTTGAAACCAGGTCTCCGGGTGAAAAAATCTGAAAACGGCTCTCGTTTGGCTTCGTATGGATGGTGAATACGGATCCGTATCGAGCTAGTGTTAGGTTTAAAAAAGTTAAAGCCAGGCTATGTTTGGAAAACAATGTTTAATGGGGCCTGCAGCTAAATTTAATCAAGTAACTACACTAATCAGCATGTGACTGCCTTACCCAAAACCTAGCTTCTAAAGAATTAATCAGGTCATGTCTGACATTTAGCATATGAAGAAGACTCATTGTCCCCACAGGAAAGGTAACTATTGTTGTCTCTTTTTGGGGAGCCATCCCCTGTTGAGCTAGACGTGATTAGAACAAAGGAAATGCATATTACTGTAGAATCAACACTTCCATGACAAACAACTTTAGTCTGTGACTTGAAATTCAGAGGTGGGTCCTTACCCTGAGAGACAGGAATAAATGTGGGAGCAGGAGAAAGATTCAACACTTCAATCTGTGACCCCGCAAGGGAAGCAGTTGGAGTCCGCTGTTTACAGTGTATTTGTTTGTCATGTCACATGACTGTTTTTATGTGACTCCGCAAGGAGAGCATGAGATCAGTCCGCTGTCAGCTGCAGTGTAACATTTGTGTTTTGACTGTCGTTTTCACCGTGTTGTTTTATTAAACCTTTTAGTTAACTTTCAATTCCCCCAGCCTCTCCTCCTTCCTCCAGAAATCAGAACGAACACGTCTTTTTTGAATTTCTTAACAATTGGTGACCCCTGACGTGGATTTTTGGAGGACAAAAGGAAAAAGGCAAATTGAAGGACGGATCATGGTGACTTGCTGAATTTTCACATGGGCCCAGACAACTGAGAGGTGAGCAAAAAACCTGTTTTTATCAAAACACTGCAGAGCTTATATAGGAAACGTTTTAGATGTGAAAATTCAGCAGCATCAACTGGTAAGTCTATTAAAATCTGTAAAAGTAATTGATAAAAGTAATGCCCAATTGAGGATTATGTTGAGAACGATAAATACAAAAGTAGGCCTATTGTATGTGATAGTGTGTGTTTGTATGTGGTTTTGTAAAGCTTAAAAGCCCGCAAAGAGGGTCCATGGTTAGCCTATAGTGCACTAGAAGTCCACTTTTTTAAGCGGCCAGGTTTAGAATCCTGTAAAATTTTAGTGTTTAAAAAGACCGAATATGAGCCGGCGACAGAGTACCTAGTCTCTGTGCGGTCACAAGAGGTGTAGCCATAGTGTTAAAAAGTCCGATAGAGCCGGCGACAGGAAAAATCATTTTCTTTGTGAGGTCACAAGAAGTGTGGCCATAGTGTTAGAAAGTCCGAATAGAGCTGGCGATAGAGAAATAATTCTCTGTGAGGTTAAAGATAGGAAACAATTAAATATAGGATTGTATAAAGGCTACTGTCAATATATATTTTTTTTTAAAATAGAATTGTGTTTGAATTTGAGTCCGCGGCAGCGACTTGCGTGGTGTTTTGTGAAACTGTAAATAAGATGTGTTGAAATTGAAAGCGCAATGTGGTTATAACTTCATTGTAAGATTGTTTTGTTTAAATTGAGAGCGAGCAGCAGCTCAGCGGTGGGCTTTGTGGACATGTTGAGGTTGCGGGAGCAGTGTGGTTGTGGATGTTCGTTTGTGTTGAGTTTTGCATTGGAAATTCCATTTCCTGAGTGGTATAACGAACAGTGACTCCATCTGGTTGGTAAATCATTACAACAGAGCGTCTAATAAAACCAGCTAGGGGTCAGACTATGGAAAATACGGTAAACTAGAGAAATGAAATTTCTGAGGAGATTACATTGTGAATGCTTTATGATTGAAAGGCTAACTGGATGGCTGTTTTGATTTTTGTGGAAAAGGGTGGATCAGTGAGAATGGATGAAATAGTGGAAGTGGATTAATTGGTATTAATGTCTTTGGAAGAGTTGGTGCACCAACCCTGAACCTATGAAAGATGTGGAAATGTTTTCAAGTTTCAGTGGAGTTTCTCAGTGAATGCATGAATGAGCAGCAGTTGAAAATGGGAGCAAAATGTCTGCTCAGAGTTTTTGTGAATTAATGTTTGTTGCTCCAATGTTTCAGGTAGTTGAGATAAGTGCATTTATTTTTTGAAGACAACTGCATTTTATTTTGAATCATCTGTACATTTTTATTTTATTTTTGGTTTTTACATTGGGTAGAATTGTGTCTGAGTGATTGATAAGCCCATTGAAAGTCAAAACAGCAGCTGTTAGAATTTTTTCACACATTCTTTTAAGTCACACTCATGAAACAAAGACAAAAGGTGCCTTTGTTTGAACACTCTCACCGATGCAACTCCCCCATTCTACCTGGGAAGAGAGTTCAATGGGGGGTGGAGATAAATTCAGCAGTAAGGAGAAATAAATTGGGCTACTTTTAAGCAATTTAACATTAGCTACAATTGTAACAAACATAATTAAATATTCTTAGGGGGTTTTCAATGGATAATTTGGTAGATGCATATTTGGCATTTTTGTGCATCTTGACACAAAATTGGTTTGTTTTTCACCAAAAATGATAAACAACAGGCACATGAAGATAAATTCATTATATTTTTAAGCATTCTGATTTTACTGTATCTTCTTCCACTATTTTTTGTTTTGTTGGTTTTTATTCTTTGATGTTGCTGATGATGTCTCTGAAAAATCATTGGGTTGAGAGAGTCAAGGTAGTAGTAATTCCATTGATATTTCTTTATGGTTTGTTGATTTTTTATTTTTTTATTATTATTTTTTATTCCCTAGTTTGTAAATATTTTGTTAAAAAATAAAAAATGGGGGGAGATCTGAAGATTTGTAGAAACTCCTGTGCTGGCCACACAGAAGTGCTATGCAAATCTTCTTCTCAGGGTATTAAATGTGGCACAAAAGAATGACACGGGATTTATATAGAAATTGATTTGCTCAAAAAAAAATAGCAATTTGCTGATCAAGTTTGTCAAAAATGTTTGAAGTAATAGTAAAAGATGAATCACGCAGCCCACATTCCCCCATTGAGAAAGAAAATTGTGGAGTTTTTATTTTTTGTGTTTTTGTAATTGATGATCTGTACTGTATGTTTACAATGGACTCATGACTTTTTGGGATCATTTATTGTGTTATGGACTGAAGCTTTTTGCCCATTGTCTTAAGGACTTTGGAAAACACAAATGACAAAGGAAATTTCTCCTCCATGAGAAATTAATGGACAAATCAAGGACAAACTATCACATTTTTTCTTCTTCCTTGTTTTCACACCTAGACATTTCCCAGCAATGAAAACAATAATATGACTTTTTGCAAGGCAGTGTGTCGGTTTGTCACAGCCATTTTATTCACAGATGAAAGCAGACTCCAGATTCCTGCTGATGAAGTCATTCAGCCTGATGACTTCATCTGTTTAAGGGGTCCAGGTCCAGATCGGCATCAGCATCGCCCAGGGAAACCCCACATCGGTCAACCTCTAACAAGGATCCATGTTCACACTTCAACTTCAAACCCAGCAGAGTGCCTACAGGAACCCAGTTCATCTGACCAGACGCTGACGGAGAGCATGGAGAATCACTGCTGCTGAATTCCTGCGGTGGTTTCCTGACAGAGCAGGGAGACTGGAGTCCCTGCTGACACACCAAAAAGCTAAGGATGGCTTTTTTCTACAGGAGCTGGAGCAAGCAGCACACCCATCCGGTCCATCTTCATGTTTCTAAAAAGGAGGGAGAGAGAAACTGTGGCTGCTCTAAAGGTCTCTGAGAGGGCGTGCAAAGGGCACCAACGCCAACAAGGGGAGTGATGAGAATTGGGCCAGCGGTAAATGAGACCCTGGGCTCCCCTCTGATCTGTCACCAAAAGGATTGTTGACTCCAGAGTTTTGGGCCAATTCTCCAGAAAGCCCACCCAAGGCTGCTAGGGCCTTGGTGACGATGCCATCTGGTCCTGTGTTGTCCGGAATCATACCCATGTATCTATCTAATACTCTGTCTCCGTAGGTGCTCCCAGGCGTACACGCTTCTTCATCACAAAACGTGTTTCCAAACAGAAGACACAAACACAGCAGCTCTAGTACAAACTTCATATTGTCGATTTAATCTGAGATTTTGTCCAAATTTTCAGATTGAACAAGACTGAACAAAGAACTTTTCAAAATCTGGATTTCAGACCATTCCCCAGTCTGAATCTTTCACTACAGAAAGGTCATTGATGAAGACTGTTTCTTTGTGCTCACTCCATCTGAACTGATAGCATATATATATTGAAGTGTGTGTGTATCAGTTTTTAGCTCCTTTGAGATTTAGATCAAACCTAATGCAGTCTTTCCTTGAGCCAGATTAAAGATATTTTCTGCCATAGAATAGATTTCAGCCCCCCTGATTGCATTACAGATTTGAGACAAGTTATTCCTTGTGCAGTATTTGAAGTGCAGTGTGGAAACTTGAATTTGGTTTTGTTTTCTTTGATTTCTAAGATGTTTTCCCTTCCATTGTCTTTACCTGGTCAACAGCTTTAATATCTTCTGATTTAATTAAGTGTTTCTGTTTTTGTTTCAAATGGAATGCAAGTCACTAATCACTGTGAGTAAAACCAGCGAAACATATTTTGTTAAGAGAAAATAACCTTCTTGATACAAGATGAGGAGTCAGATGATGAGGTCAGAGGACATGAATTTCTTTTATAAATTATGATTTAGTTCTTACAACTTTGCTAATGTATACATTTTTGTCATTTTTATGTTTATGTAAATAACTGTTTTCAATAACATTTATAGTGAAATTCACACCTTTTTTAAGGTGTGAAGGGGTGGACTGTTAGGTTTAAAAAAGTTAAAGCCAGGCTATGTTTGGAAAACAATGTTTAATGGGGCCTGCAGCTAAATTTAATCAAGTAACTACACTAATCAGCATTTGACTGCCTTACCCAAAACCTAGCTTCTAAAGAATTAATCAGGTCATGTCTGACATTTAGCATATGAAGAAGACTCATTGTCCCCACAGGAAAGGTAACTATTGTTGTCTCTTTTTGGGGAGCCATCCCCTGTTGAGCTAGATGTGATTAGAACAAAGGAAATGCATATTACTGTAGAATCAACACTTCCATGACAAACAACTTTAGTCTGTGACTTGAAATTCAGAGGTGGGTCCTTATCCTGAGAGACAGGAATAAATGTGGGAGCAGGAGGAAGATTCGACACTACAGCCTGTGACCCCGCAAGGGGAAGCTGCTGTAGTCCACTGGTTACAGTGTATTGTTTTGTCATGTCGCATGGCTGCTAACTGTGACCCGACAGGGGAAGCATGTTTTGCAGTCTGCCGCTGGCAGTGTTTCGTGTTTTATGTTTAATTGTGTTTTGACTATCGTTTTCATCATGTTGTTTTATTAAACCTCTTGCTTAACTTTCAATTCGACCCAAGCCTCTCTTCCTTCCTCCAGAAATCAAAGAACGCGTCTTTTAGATAATTTCTTAACACTAGCGAACGTTAGTGTGCGAACGTTAGCGCGCTAACGTTAGCTCGCTGCTAGCGCGCTGCAATCATGCAAAATAAAAAGCAATCCAACAGCACATTATACAACGTAAACAAAGACATTTTCTTGCGGCGGCCTTTATAAAATGAGCAGTGGTGAAAGTTATTATAGTCCACGGACGTATTAAGAGAAAATTCTAATCTAGCTATTCATGTTATGATGGGAAGTGGAAGTGACTATGCTCTTCTTCTCCGTTTTTTGGTGAATTTCTGTAGCAGAAACAGCGTCACCTATAGGCCTGGCAGATGAAGTAGCGTATTGAGTCATTTACAAGTGGATTTGTTTGGACGCAACTATTCTTGAAACGAATCCAGGGAAGACGGGTAAAAAAAGATCGTTTTGGTACGTGTGGACGGGGCCTAATTCTAAGGGAGGCTTTCACATGTAAATGAAAATGCTGTGAGCTATACAAATGCAAATCATGGTAGCAGCAGGGGGAGTTTTACCCCAGGTGACATTTTTCTAAAAGGTATTAACTTAATTTTAAGAAAATCTCTTAAAATAGATCAGACTCAGTATAGCCTAATTGTAGACTCTTCAATTTTAGCTTGAATTGATTTATTTAATGAAAGTATGCTAGATTAATTACTTTGTATGTCATTAGCAATGACCAATTTTATGTAAAAAAGATGTGCACTCACTGTGCATAGTGAAATGACTACAGTGAACACAGTCTTGCTCATCCAACATTGTCTGGTGGAATGGAGACAGATGCACCACTGTACAGTTTTCTAAGAGAAGTCTTTCTGCTGACACCAGAACACTGGGCTTCACATAAAGCATATCAGCTTTGTCATTGCATGACAAGGTCCCAACCATTTCTCTTCTTAAAATACTGGCAAATTCAGCACCATATTCACATGTCCATGGCATATGAAGCTGTTGGCTCTGCTGAAATGGCCTCATAATCTAGACTTCAATTGTCCTATTGTTATTAAGCTTTACCGGTATTCCATTATAACTCACTGTAATTCACCTCCACACCAGTGTGTGCGCTGTTTGCGTCCTGCTGGTTAATCCGCTCCACGGTCTCTCTCTATCACTGCCTGCCCCCCATCCCCGCATTCACTGCTTCCATTTGTAAAAAATCGGCGGGACTCGGGAGATGAGTCCGAGAGTTAGAGCTAGTGATGGGACAACCAACTCTTTAACGAATGTCGGTTCAACCGGACGGTCGTTGGTTGGCTTACCGAGTTAATAGATTCGGTCACCGGTTCGCGTGCCCTCAGCGGCGGCGGGCGGGGGGCGGGGGGGGTGATCGCGTTTAACTTTACATATCTATCAAGATAACATTACGTGTATTTGTATGTGATATAGGCCTAATACTTTCCCCTTGGTAATGTCCATGAACACAATTCTAAAATGCACGAGACAGAAAGGCTTCTGCTATCGGTTGATAAGTCAAACTTGCCGAGAACCTAGACACCCGTTTGATTACATGACTCATGCATTAGCCACAGTTACAGTCTTGTTCAGTAGTCTGGTGCACAGTCTACTGGTGACAGCCTACCTATTACGTAACAAACATTTAACTTAACATAACTACTAAGATAACATGATGTGCATTTGTATGTGATATCCATCAATAATGTAATCTATTAATTTGTATGTACACCATCATCTAAGATGCACGAGAAATAAAGGCTTCTGCTATCGGTTGATAACTCAAACTTGCCGAGAACCTAGACACCCGTTTGAATATAGACTCGTGCAGTAGCCTCGGTTACGGTCCTTACGGTCTCGTTCAGTAGTCTCCTTGTGACAGCCTAGCCTGTGTGGTGAGCGTTCTGGCGTCTGGCGTCGTAAGGCGTTGTATGGCTGCCGTGCATCACCCAGGTGGGTGCTACACATTAGTGGTGTTAGAGAGCAGTCCCCACCCCCCCTCCCCCCAAATGCGCTTTGAGTGTCTATGATAAAGCGCTATATAAATGTAATAAATAATAATAATAATAGCCTAGCTACCACGTAGCAACATTCACTTCTCTAACATTTAACTTAACATAACTACCAAAATAACATTTGTGTATTTGTATGTGATGTACTGTACTTCCCCATCGATAATGTGTGAATTGCTGTGAACACAATCCTCTAAGATGCACCAGAAACCAGGCTTGGTTAATAACTCAAACTTGCCGAGAACAAGACACCGCTTGATTATATTAGAGTCGAGCTGCATAGGGTTTAGGCATTAGTAGCTCATTTCCTGATTGATTCTAGCACCACCACTCCAGTCCAGTGGAGGTGCTAATGAGCTAGATTACAACACACACAGTAGCAGAAGAATACCAGCTACACAACGGCCAACCATTGACATATATATATATAATGCCAACGGCACGAACGAAGTAAAAGAAAAAAACAGGAGTGAGTCGGTTCATTGACATATGGCACTCGATTCTCCCGGCTCAGTGACACGAGTCGGGTTAATTAACCGGCTCTTCGGTCAGTTCGTCAACACTAGTTAGAGCAAAAACTTCTGAAATATGGGAATATTTCAGGCCAACTGGTAAAAGAGTTGTCTGTACACTCTGTCAAACTTCACTAGGAAACACACAGGAGTTGTTCAAGACGTTTGGAGCGGGTTTTTTCTCTCCTCCATATCACCTCCGGGGCTCCAAAGATGCTCTCACAGAAAAAATATATGATTATTAATGAAACGGCGAGCTAGTCTATACTGTTTATTAACTCTTGATCGTACAATGACTGTCTTTGGATGTTAAACAGGCTACTTAGACTTGGCAGTAATGTTTTAAACCCCACCAAGTTCAACGCGAGCAGCACAGAGCTGTACGTCTGGCTGCTTTCAGCGCCATTCATTATTGAGGCAGAGCTGAGAGGGTGAGTTGCTTTATAAAAGTATATTTTTTGATTTTGTAATTTACAGGAAGCAGTCCGCCCTCTTCACAACTCTGAGACAAACTGTAGCAGGCGCTACTAACCGAAGCAAGGGTAAGATTTAAAGAATATGCTTTCATTGAATGAACTTCATTAATTCTTCTGTATAAGGACATAGATATACGTTAATAGATACCGATCTTAACCGTACTTTTAAAAAAAAATGTTAACAGACTAACCTTTCATCATAACGAGGCTGTGACCTATATTTGCTCGGAGCTGTCTGCAGGTCCAGATTTACATGACGCTGATACTGACGCCATTGTGTGTAAGTATCTTTCCTTGTTTAATTTTACTGTGACTTATGTTTTTTTATTCATACCTCTCTCATTTCATTGTTTTCCAGCTGCCTGTTAGACATGACGAGACAGCACGCAAGAGCTTCAGGTAGAAACACCCAGATGTGGCATCGCGGGAAGAAGCTGTGAAGAGTTTAGCTCGGAGTCGGTCGAGAAGAAAAGAGGGTAAGATTAGATCCGTTTGGTCAATGTGACTATTTTTCAGGTGCATTCATAGGTGTGTTGTGTCCGTAAGCAGTATATCACACAGATTGATTGATTTTACAGCTGCTGGAAGCGAGACAGTGCTGGCTGCGGGTGAGGTGACATTTGGAAGTGCTCCACCATAGACCTACAGGACAACGCACCACAGACGTCTGCTAAATGGACCGAATCAGACCGAATGCTGCCGGTTACCTACAGCTCCGAGGCAGCCGTCGGTTAGGGGTGGACTGTGCTGCTCCTCGTGAGCGTGGGATATTTGTTGCGTGTGCTGTGTGTCTCCGATGCTTTGTACGCAGTTTTTTTTTCTGAATGCGTTTGTGTTTTGTGTCAATAAAGCTCTATCTTTGAATAAACAGCACATTCCTGGCAAATCATTTTAACTATGATAATCATGACATGAATATACAACATAGCATATAGAAAAATAAATATATATAATACATAAATATATATATATATATATATATATATATATATATATATATATATAATTTTATTGTTATAATAATAATGGCCCAGGTTGACCAATAGCCTAACCCGTGACAGACCTGTCAACCAATCACGAGAGATTTTTCTTGTTAAAAAGTAGTGGTTTCATCCAATAGTGAGTGAGGAAATTCCAGCCAAGCCAGCCGTTCTCTGGCCAGGCGCCTATTCATATTCTAATTAGACCCTAACACCTCCGTGGGGGCTCTCCACATACCTCATGGTTCGTTTCCAACAATATGTGGCCATTGACATATATACAATGGACCAATAGACCCCGTTGCTCTGGACGGAGACCAGTGAAGGCTATTAGAAGCACTTTTCCGGTGAGCAAAATTACAAATCCCACTATGGCCACGCCAGGACCCACCCTATGAAGCATCTCGATTGGTTGGGGTTAGGCATTTCACCTCGAGTGGTTAAGGTTAGGGTTAGGGGATTGGTCAGGGGATAGGACCTGTACATGTAAGCATGGACGCCTGGCCAATAGTAGTGTGTGAACGCTATTGAAGGGCGGGTCTTGGCGTGGCCATAGTGGGATTCGTAATATCGCTTCCGGTGATGGCCAGCTTTACTGCGCAGCCTCCAACTGACAGAGACAACGTAAATGTGACGTGAGCAACGTATCTGAAAGATGTAAGTCTTCTAGTAGCTGTGACAAGAGAAATCTCAATCATTAAGAATCTCACAGAGACCGTGATGGATCAAGAGAAGCAACTTTTGGTAAGTATTATGATTAATTATTTGGTCATTTTGCATAGTATTTATTTAATTTAAAATATAACGCCAGTATGCCAGATTAAGTTAATGCATATATCATTTAAGCTAGCTGAGACAATGGTAAAGATATGCTTGCTTGCACATGCTGTAACGTTCATTTTAGACAAGCAACTTTTGCTAAGTATTATGATTAATTATTTGGTCGTTTTGCATAGTATTTATTTATTTTAAAATATAACGCCAGTACGCCAGATTAAGTTATATATCATTTAAGCTAGCTGAGGCATCGGTAAATATAAAATGCTTGCTTGCACATGTTGTATAACGTTAATTTTGGCCGAATATAACCACAAAATGGCGTCAACTGTTATCTAGCTACATCGCAAAAGAAAATGGACGAATCAGTCATATAAAAAAGTTAATCAGTAAATCGCTTTGGACAAAAGCGTCTGCTTTGGCCTGTTGAATAACAGATAGGTAATAGATGGACAATAATGTCACCAATAGCATATATAACTGAGGGTTGCCCTTTTCATTTTTCTTTCCACATAGGTTTAAATACTTTAACTTTAACATTAAGCTGTTAGCCTACACCATGCCTAACAATCAATTGTAGGTGCCCAAAGGAAGTATTACACAAGTTGATTTGAATTGTATAACTAAAACAGATTGGGTATAATCCCTATCAGCTACTGAATAGCAAACAATGCCGTCTCTGAAGAAACAGGACCCTAGGATATATTTCGGAACTGTATGAGATTGTGCTAAAATACGATATTAGTTGTAATGTTGTTATTTATTCATACCAAAGCTAACGTGCTCTGTACTGTTCCTTTTTATTTTTCTAGGACCCGTCCCCATCCTCCACCTCGGGGACAGCAGGAGAGACTATGGCCATGAAGCCTTGAGTACAAATCCAAATAGGTAACCCAACTGACACACTGCAAATCAATACATGGCAAGACTTCACACTATAATTAAGGTTTAACAGTAAGCAGTAGCAAAGAATGCAAAGCCCTCAAACGTTGTGTAATACCTATATTGTCATATTATTATTTCAGTGAACAGATAAGAGCAATTCAACTGTGATTTATTGTATATCTGCATAGACTTTTTCTGTTTTGTTTATGGCCCAAAACAAGTTACTTGTGTGTGTTAACAGGTGTGTACTGACACTTTCACATAAAAAACTGATTTGGATAATGGGCAGCAGCTCCATTCGTCGTGGGGAAGAGAGGGCCAGAGAGACCATGGGGGCCAATCTTGGCCTAGCGGCCAAGGTTCACTGGTTTGGCTGGGGTGGACTTCGATGGCACTCTCTCTTTTCTTCCCCACGACGAATGCAGCTAGCTTGAGAGGAGATTGTGGGTCAGCTGCCTTGTTCCCCCTTCCTGTGTGTTTGTGTCTCCCTTTTCCCCTCTGTGTCTGTCTGTACCCTTTGTCTCCACCTGGAAGTGGCAGGGGGCGTGTCTAGAGAAACTAGGTCAAGAGGCGTGGCCATTCGTCCCTGCTCTGTCACTGGCACAGCTGATGCACATTCCATGATTCACACTTGCAGTATTTATACTGCAGTTACATACTCCTACGTGGTAACTTGGCGCAGTATCCCTGCACGTATTTCTAGAAACTCTTGTGATTTTGTATTTTTTAACTTCAGTTCCTCTGTGCAGATCCCGCTGTTACCTGCTTCCTACCTGCTGTGCTCTGCCGTGCTGCCTGCCTCACGCCACTCAGACACAACCACCTGCTTCTCCTGGATTCTACTCAGAACTTCTTTGGATCTGCCACTGCCTGGTTCCCTCAAGCTGCAGTCCCTTCCCAGAAGACTTCAAGCTCAGCCTTGATTGTTCATCTCCTCTGAGTAATTATGCCTAATAAATACTTGAACTGTTTATCTGTGTCCTGAGTGGTATCTCTGTGTTCTGGGTTGTATATACAGCCTCAACAGGGATAGGGATTTTTTATTTATTATAATTACTTTTTTATATAATGTTTTTATGGGTTTTACTATTTCAACTTTTAATAAAGCAATATTATTAACCAAATGATTCAATATTTATTATTGAAACACACAGTAGACACTTCAAGTAGACATGCTTTGACAGAAATGTCATGTGGTTTTATTACTTATGTGGTAGAACTTTATAATGATATTCAAAGTCAGTGGCCTACACAGGGAATATTGATAAGGGAGGTGTCAAGACACCTTTAGATTTGATTATATTTCTCTTCAATGTCATTGTGCAGAGTACAAGTACAGAGACAATGCAATGCAGTTAGTGTCTAACCACAAGTGCAAAAAAAAGTACAGTATAGACAGGTAGTGTAGTATAATGTAGGATTCTCGTAGGGTACAGATTTGATCATTGGCAAATTATCAAAGATGTTTTATCAATATTAATAAAGTTATGAATATGGTTATTAATAACTTTATCAAATCGACAAACAATCAAAACGGGGCACCACCCTGCAAGTCAGGGACCAATAATCAAACTGTGGAACAGTCTCATTTCTGTGGTAATCCTTTAAAAAGGAAATAAAGGAAGGGGTGAATCCAAGCACGGACCTGATCGACCAGCAATTATTACAACAAGTACACAAAACAATCACAAGCAACTGCCAATTAAGTATAATAAGATTTATTAACGTCACAATTATCAGTAGCTAATCAATAATCCTTCAATAATAAACTTATATATCTTTTACAATATCACAACCAAAACAAAGCAAAAACAACGCAGCATGTGTCATGGACACATCTGTGGGTGTGTGTGTGTGTGTGTGTGAGCAAAAGAGGAGGGGCGGTGTCAAAATGTAGTCCTAACACAAAAACCAAAATGGCTACTCCTGTGAGCTGCACAAAACTATTTAGCCTCAAGAGGGCGGTAGTGGTGCTGCGTGCACGAGGAGGGGCTGAAGAAGCTGAGGGGGTTGCTAGGCAACGCGCACGCTTCGCCTAGTATTTTAGGTCAAATGTTAGCTCTGTACAAGGTGATGCCGACTCCACGTATGAAGCTAGCACCGTTAGCTCGGGAGCTACAAGCTAGCTTGTGTCCGTGTAGGTGTATGGGTGTGTGTGTATAATTAATAAAATGAGACAGGGTAAAGAAGGGAAAACACTCTGATCTTAGTTATCGATAATGACCCAGTCCCCCTCAGCCACTCAGGTCTGGGCTAACGTGTAGTTAGGACAGACTCTGAGACTTTTGTTTTGCTGCTGAAAACGTCATTATAACCACTCCAGTGGCTAACAGCTGATTTTCGCGATTTTCTCGCAGACAGTAATTAAAACTCCGTGAAAGGAGTGATTAAGCAGGTAGCGATTACAGTTATACCCAGCTACTTAACACAACAACAGTATCGTGATCGCTGATACATTCACAGAAAAAGAATCTTTTTCTGATTAATCAGAAAAAAGATTAATAATCACGTATAGACCAGTACATAATTAAAATCATAGATCACATTAATGGCAACAATGGTAGCGAACCCTTTGCTCATTAATAAACACACTACTTATCTCTGCCCAGACGTAAGCCTTCTTACGGTGTGTTCAGTCCCTTTGTTTCTGTCCATAGATTTGCACAGAAATGAAACAGACAAATCCTTTGGCGCTCGTCAGCCGCGACGGAGAAACTTCCCTCCAAAATAGCAGCAAGGGGAAAGTTTAGTCGACTTTGAGAAGAAAAACGTTGTTTCCTTCTCACTGCAGAACACTGGTGCGTTTTCAAGAATCCACCGAAATAAAATCCACTTTCTCCAGAAAATGGAAGTTTTAGCACAAGCGCTTGTGCGCTCCCCTCAGCAACGGAGTTGCAATGGAAGACGAGGGAGTGTCCTAGGATCAGGTTATTTATAGGTTAAGACCTCATGCTGTGTTTATGGTCCCGCTGAACCAATAGGAAGACTTGAAACTCTTGAAAGGGTGAAGACTACAATCTTGTGATTGTGAGGTGTTTCCCTTCTGGCTGGCACTTTCACATAGAGGTGTGAATTAACCAGGCTTTGGGGTTTACATGCAGACCAAGATTCCTTTGTCTCTGAGCACATGTGTGTCTTGTATCCAGAGGTTAGTTTAATCTGAGGCCTTTTGGTTAAAATCAAATTCAACACCACTGATGGTTCCAACAATAAACAGTATATGGCATAGTGCAGTGTACACAGTAGTATACAGTTAACCAAGTTGTATGGTTTACAGTAAGGCTATGTGCAGTGTAATAACAGTAACATTGTATGGGTGGTGTGTGAGGGGAGGTGGGGGGCTCAACGTTGATGGCTACCTCCTTGTTGCCCCTATCAAAGCGGCCCTATGGATGTAGTTCAGCTCATCAGGCACAGGCAAGGAGGTGTCGAGCATCTTGTAGATGGCTTCGACCATGATGAAATGGATCCCTCATCTTCACGCGTAGATGTGTAAATAAATAAAGGAATAACGTTAACCGCAATTGGCATTGAGAAGTTTCTTTTTCTCCATTGGCTGTATAATTTCCCCATCCCCCGTGTATACCTTGTTACCCCTACTTCATTATTTAACAACATATACATTTCTTAAAATATCATACTTGTTTGTGGATAAATGTTACTTTATATGAATTCACTTGCCACATTTCTAAGTATGAGTAATTCCAATCCATCAAAACGTTGCTGAAAACTGAAATATTATATATAATAAAGCTGAAATATTTTCTTCCGATGCTTTTCATAAACTCTATGGGCTTCTCACCTTCTCACTTGACTGCATGCCTCCACGCCATAGACAGTATACAAGCTCCACGCCCCCCAATTGCCTGCGAGCTTGGCCGTCTATGGTTTCTCCTGGCAATACGGTAATTTTTCGACTATGCGACAGTAAGTCGCGTGGTTATGACACAATCCTTAGCCTATTTTTACAAAAAACATCTGCTACGGAATCATAACGTGAGGTACAAGGTAATGGAGCCTTTTATACATTGTCGTGTTTCTTTAGAAATAAACAATGGACAAATAGAGTCTTTAAACGCTTCAGATGTAAAGTTATTTGCAGTCAAGTGACGTAAAAAAAAAATTGCGGTCAGCGGAATGCTAACAGGAGGTGATGGCCAGGTAGCAACAAAATGGCGCCATGATGGCTCGAGTTCTGAAGCGAAGCTTACCCCCTTGTATGTGGCACAGACGAACGTGACGTTCGCAGCCTGTAAATTGTCAATAACTGCCGGAAATTAGGGGGATTTCCGGGCGTTTACAGGCATGTACGGGGACAGAAATCCCACTTTTCATGCAGTGTCTGCCATTGGTCCTGTACAGTGTAAACCGGATTCATCCGTGAAGAAAACACCTCTCCAAAGTGCCAGACGCCATTGAATGTGAGCATTTGCCCACTCAAGTCGGTTAGGACAACAAACTGCAGTCAGGTCGAGACCCCGATGAGGACGACGAGCATGCAGATGAGCTTCCCTGAGATGGTTTCTGACAGTTTGTGCAGAAATTCTTTGGTTATGCAAACCGATTGTTGCAGCAGCTGTCCGGGTAGCTGGTGTCTTCACCTCCAAGATGGTCTCAGACCATCTTGGAGGTGAAGATGCTGGATATTGAGGTCCTGGGCTGGTGTGGTTACACATGGTCTGTGGTTGTGAGGCCAGTTGGAGGTACTGCCAAATTCTCTGAAACGCCTTTGGAGACGGCTTATGGTAGAGAAATGAACATTCAATTCATGGGCAACTGCTCTGGTGGACATTACCGCAGTTAGCAAGCTCCCACAAAACTTCCGCCATCTGTGGCATTGTGCTGTGTGATAAAACTGCACATTTTAGAGTGGCCTTTTATTGTGGCCAGCCTAAGGCATACCTGTGCAATCATCATGCTGCCTAATCAGCATCTTGATATGCCACACCTGTGAGGTGGATGGATTATCTCGGCAAAGGAGAAGTGCTCACTAACACAGATTTACAGATTTGTGAAATTTTGTTCAGTGTAAATAAACTAAAATGTACACAGGGGGATGGGTGCGCTACAGTAAGAGTTTTGTGCCTTCTGCCATATCATCCCTAAATGAAGCTCCCCAGCGATGATTGGCATCATCATCACATGTTCTTGTTACTTCTATGTTGTATATGCTGCCCACAAGGTGTGCCAGTGGAACCTGGAGGGAACTTTACATTATAGGGTATTTGGGGTGAAGGTGTCTGTTTACTGTATGTGTATGTATGTATAATTTGTGAGGCCCTGTACAGACTGAAAAACAATAGACTATCTATCTATCTATCTCAGACAATGGCCCTGACTTCAACTCTGAACCAGGATTCTGTGTGCTGAATCAGACTGGAGAGCTCTGTGAATCTGTGAAGAACTCTAAAATATAATAAATCCGGATATTAACTTAATTGACCTTCAAAATAAGTTTACAATTATGGATGTGGTGTACAGATACAAGACAAATACATTGTATGAGACCCTAGCTAACAATTTATGGTTCCCAGGACGTTCTGGTTTGGTTGTGGGAACGTTCCCTGAAGGTTAGATTTTGGTTCCCATGGAAAGCTAGGTACACGTTCCCAGAACGTTCCCACTTCCTTAACCTTTATGGAACATTACCCTAATGTTCCTCCACATTCAGCCATGGTACCAAACATTTAATAATATTAATATAATAATCAGAATCAGTTTTATTGGCCATATATAGACACTTACTGTACAATAGAGACAACAATATACATATAGGCACATAACCCAATATACAAAAAATACCACTATACAAATAAGACAAATCAATACAAGTACACATGGAGAAGAGTGCAAAGTAATAGTGCAAATGTAGTGTGCAAGATGCATATTGGAATGAAGTATGTAACGTGTAGGTGAATGGCCAAAGTGGGGATGACCCCATTTATCAGCAGTTCAGGAGAGTGCCTTCAGCTCCGCTCGTGTGGAACCAACTTAGAATTTGGGTTTGAGGGGCAGACACCGTCACCACATTTAAGAGTAAACTGAAAACCCTCCTCTCCTCTCCATCCACCCGTGCTCTGCAGCGCCACGTCACATCCCGCAACGCCCTGCTGTGATGTTCATACGCACAGAGTAGTCAGGATCTGGTATAGGAGACTGCACTACTCAGTATGACACGATGTGGCCTGCTATTACATGAACTTCCACGACTACCTTTCAAAGTCACTGTTCCACTATCTTTAATGTGACTATTATTTGCCACTGTTCATCACACCCCCAACCAGGCCCGTCAGACACCACCTACCAAGAGTCTGGGTCTGCCGAGGTTTCTTCCTAAAAGTTTTTCCTCGCCACTGTTGAAACAGCCACTGCTAATGCTTGCTCTTGAGGGAATTACTGTAATTGTTGGGGTTTTGGAATTTATAGAGTGTGGTCTAGACCTACTCTATCTGTAAAGTGTCTCGAGATAACTCTGTCATGATTTGATAATATAAATAAAATGTAATTGAATTGATGGCAGTGGGAAAGAAGCTGTTCTTGTGTCTGGTTGTATTTGTGTGCAGGGATCTGTTGCGCCTGCCAGAGAGGGGGAAGGCAGGAGGATGGCAGCAGTTTAGAAGATGGCCAGTAGCTCTTGTGGTAGCCTAGGCGATGCTTCCAGAGTTGCCTTTTAAGGATGGCGTAGATGTTGGACTCCCACTTCAGGTCCTGGGAAATGATGGAGCCCAGAAACTTGAATGAGTCCACCTTTGACACTAGGCTGTTGGATATTGTGAGGGTGGGGGCGGGGCACTGTGGGGTCCTCCACGTCTGCTGCAGTCAGCATGGGGAAGTTTTTCTGGGAGGCCGCCAAATAGAAGCAAAGATACAAGTCAAATTAAAACCTTATCAGCCAAGCTAAGAATAATACTGATGTGAACAATAAAATAACACCTGCCTGTTATAACCCTGCAGATTGTCAGGTCCTGGAAGGCCTTCTTTGTCCTTCTGCCCTGCAGGCTATACGGTTTTAGAACGTCATTGGTTGCCACTCGCGGTAGCGTGCCACGGATGGCAGTAGGCTAAGGCCGGTTACACACGGCAGGCGTGGCGTGAGCGGGGCGTTTCTGTTGCGTGTCAGCTGTGTGGATTTTGCCTGTCTTTACACACCAGAAAGGTGTCTGACGCAGCGCTGCTGCTGCTAGCCTTTTCTGGACACATGGATGTTTCCCATTGATAAAATGAAATACCATGTTAAACATAAATATATACTGATATGATTACAGCAAAGACAACTCCGGCAGTATTGACAGCAAAATAGGCTACAGAATATTTCGTTCTGTATTGACAGGTGACATATTAGAAAATCGATTAAAAAAAATCACATTCATATAGGCCTATCTGCATTTATATCAAAACCTAGAGGCTTTCAAACAAAAACATGTCATTTGTTAATATGTATTTATGTCTAAATGACATATAAGGCCGGTTACACACTGGACGCGTCATGCGAGCGTGTCAGCCGCGTGGCGTGTCCGTTTATATTTCGGCTCCCATGGTAACAGGTTAGAGCTTACACACTGCCGGCTCGAGACGCGCGTCTCACTCGGAAAATATGTTTAGGCCGGTTACACACTGACGACGCGTGCAGTGTGTAACTGGCCTTACACGCGTGCCTGCTAGAAATAGAACCGACGCCTATTTTTCACGCGAGACGCGAGCGTGTTGGAAGCGTTTCCAGGCAAAATAGAATAGGAAAATATGTTTATATGTCATTTAGACACAAATGCATATTAATAAATGACATCTGGATGTTTGAAAGTCTAGGTTTTGACATCAATGTAGATATAAATGTAATACAAAATTTCAGAGAAATTATTTTCAAATGTTGCACTGGTCATACAGAACGAAATATTCTGTAACATATTTTGCAGTCAATACTGCCGATGTTGTCTTGCTTTAATCAAATCAGTAGGCTATATATAAGGGTAGTAGGATAGGCTACGATAACGTGAGTGACGGTCCAACATCAGATAGGCTGTATAGGCTCTTTACAGCTACGCAGACAGCCCACTTACCCATTTTTCAGAGTTTGAATCTGTCAGCACTATGTCCCGAGATCAGCCCCCCCTGTACCTAGCAGTAGGAGCAGCGCCGCGTCAGACACGCTTCTGGTGTGTAGGACAAAATCCACGCAGCTGAGACGCAACAGAAACGCCACGCTCACGAGACACGTGCAGTGTGTAACCGGCCTAAGCTCTACCTGTTAACATGGCAGCCGAAATATAAACGGACACGCCACGCGGCTGACACACTCGCGTGACACGTCCAGTGTGTATGGAACGCCAATGAGGTCAAAAAAATACGTGAATTTTGACCTCGTTGGCGTTCCATAGCCTAAGCTACCCCTGGTGAAAAAAAATTCTATTCAAAATATACTTTAATAAAGTGTACTAAGTATATTTTCTAAATTTTGTACTATTTTCGTCAAATCCAAGTATAGTTAAGTGTATTCAATTATGTATTAACTTCAACTTAACATCTATTTGACTACACTTCAAGTGTAAATAGTATACTAAAATGGAATAACTTTTTTTAAACTTCAAGTGCACTAAAATAGACTAATGAAAATCAAGATTCATGAGCAATTAAGCACACTTACAGTACAATTGCATTGTATTGCCATTCTTATTGAAATACACTTAAAAAGGCATTGCAGCGCAACTTACAGTTGCGTTTAAGTATATTTTGTTCATACTGCTATCATACTTATAATTACTATAAACTATGTTAATTTAGTATGCCTCTGTGATATTTCAAGTGATCTACAAATGCACTTCATAACTATATCAAGTGCTTTTAAAGTGTCCCACTATGACAATAATGTGTTTGAAGTGAAGTTCAATTACAACCTAAACATCATAAACACGTACTTTCAGTGCAATATTATAGTGTAAGGTAGAAACAAATTGTTTTAAGTATATTTCATCTGTACTTTTATCCCCATTTTGTTATACTTAAGCATGAATGTTGCTATTACAGTTCAAGTGCATTACATCAACAGATTATAAATTGCATTTCAGAAAAGGATCTTTATTATTGACACAAAAGTAAAACACAAAAGCAGATATTGGCAAAAGCAGGACCCTTGAACAGTAAAGGCAGCGTCAAAGAGAAAAAAAAAAAAAGAAAGAATATGAGCGATATCCGCCGTGTTCGGACATACGCCGCTGTGGACGATGTCTTCCAGTTCAAGTGTTAAAAATTCCTTAGAAATAAAAGTTTATTGATCTTTGAAAAAGTGTACCTTCATTATTATGCCATTATCGTTATATTAGATGAAAATGGTCTCAGGACGACAAGATTATGGTTTATCACAATAATTTCTGGGACAATTTATCGTCCAGCCAAACTTGTTATCGTGACAGGCCTACTCGCTTTATACTGGACCAATGTCGAAGATCGTTGTTCCCATTAGTAACAACAACAGAGGAACATAGGGTCCAAATTGAAAAACCCGAAGTTACCCTTTAAATTGTGCACTCTGTTTTCAAAAATAGTTTTTCAAAATTTTTTAACCCTGTGTAAAAAATTGGTACTGCTGGTATAGCAGTACCAAAGATGCCTGTTGGTCTTTAATGGAGTCTGTTTTCTAGAGAGAAAACTTTTGCTTGGTTTGCAAAAGGTTATTTCCAAGCAGCTCCATGCAAATCCTGTCCAGTTAATTCAAACAAAAAAAACTAGTCCAAAGAGTACAGCCATACCAACGATGCCTTTAGGGACAACTACGCTGTTTGGTTGACGGCGCAGTCTCTCTGGCCCTTTCACTGGAAGAGCCTGTTTTTTTAGAGGAAGTGCTTTGTTGGTAAGTTTCCCTCCATCAAGTTCCATGCAAATCTTTTGGATCAGGATTTGGATTTGAAGTTCAGGGCATACTGTACATTAGTCAAAACAGCATAGCAACAGGTAATGCTACATTATAAAGATCTTGCAACATCTTGATGCCTTCAAGGACAATACCAATGTCCCCTGGTTCATCACTTGAAGCATGTTCTTTAAGAACATAAATCCCAACAATGGTTTCTTCAGTGGCCTCGTTGATGGCGTCTTCATCCATGCCCTATTAAAAAAGAAAAAGAAAAAGGCAGTCAATAAGACCAATCGAGAAACAAATACACAAGTATTAAATCATAAGGGAGTAGTAAGTAAGGCTAACGATTTTAGAAAATAATCTAATTGTGATTTTTTCCCACAAATATTGTGATTGCAATTTAATATGCAATAATTTTTTAAGCTCTTTGTCTTCTGTATTATTCAACAAAGACAAGTAATACATCCTTGTATAGTATGAACAACACAAGATTAGATAGATTAAGATTATTTCCTGGAGGCCAGGTCTGGATGTGATGATGAAATTAGGTGATGCATGAATTTATATGAATGACATCTTTTATTTAACTACTTCAATCACAGTAGTATATTGAGCACTGACCAAGCCTGGTGTAAACATTCATATGAAAATCAGAAACAAATCACACAAACTAAAGTGCAGATTGCAAAAATATGTGGCTTTACCACATTTAGTAGTATTTAGATTATTTAATTATTATTAACTGTAATAAACATAAATAAACATGTGGATTGCATTGTTTTTTTTGAACACACTACACTTTGAAGTCAACTACTGGTGTACACTGTCATATGGGTACATATTTCTCTAAGAATATTACAACATGGTTAGTACAAAGGTACTAGCCTTGCGGTCAACTCCAAACACGTAGGAAAGAGATTGACAGTAAAGACAAAGAAAGATACAAATATGAAGATACTGTAAGTAAGAAAATAAATAGAGGAAAGGTTAAAACTGAGACAAAAAGATGAATATAGTAGGAGAAAGATGAAAAATAAGTAGACGTTGGGCCTTGCCGTTCTTGCCAATAAATTGTGGTATGTAAAATATAACATAACATTACATAACCTTTCCACAATTCTAAAATCTTAATGTTTTTCAAAAAAAAGAAATAACACTAAACAACCAGTTTTTGTTTTAATGTTTCTGATACTGTTAAAGTTTAAATTGGTGATATCTGTGAGAGTAGGTCCATTTTCATTTGTAAACAATTGAGAAACAAATAAATGTTTCCATCTGTAACTTTCAATTATTTTAGGAAATATACAAAGAAAAAACAAATATGACAGCACTTACCACTATAAAGCATTTGATTGTGTATGCTGTTCAAATAGGATCCTATGAAAGAAAACATTTAGAATCAGTGAGGTGAACCAAGCACATTGACTCAATAATTAAAAGACCAAACAAAATAAAGCACACAACAAAGACACAAAGGTGGGCTAAAAATCCAGTTTGAGTCCGACCTTAAAAACGCTGCTTCATTTATATGAAAACTTAATGATTTATGGAGGGCTTCTTTAGTGTGCAGGAGTGGAGAGAGATTTAGGAGAATGATATGGTAAAAAAAAAAAAGAGTTCCCATACACTGTGCTAACGTTAGTTGCCCCGATACATTTTCATGTCAGCAGCACCCTCCCGCATATAACCGACACACACACACACACACACACACACACACACACACACACACACACACACACACACACACACACACACACACACACACACACTAACTGAATAACTTTAGCTACAACACTCGTTCGTTCTTACCCGACGTTACATTGAACTTGTAAGCCTGTGGTCTTAGCTAGCTAACCTTAGCTATTAGCAAACCAACATATAACATTATGCCCAAACAACTCGACGGACCTTTTTTTTATGTTACATAAAATATAACAAAAAAAACGTTACAACAGCATCAATGTAATCTAAATGTTGCGAACTAAACCTGACCACTTAACACTCATTCTTATGAGGCTGACTGGCTGACTGGCTCCTCTTCCTGCCATTAACATTACGTTAGCTACATTGAAATACCGTTGTTAGGCGCAGGACCGTCAGGGGGAGAAACACAATTATTAATGCTAAACTAAGTAGTTACTAGTTAGTGATGGTATTAGCTAACTTAGTTACAAGAAAACCGATATATTTATAGAATGCACAAACAAGTGAACGGACTTTTGTAACTGTTACATGCAGTACAAAAACATTATGAACATGAACAAAATCATTTTGATTGAGGTTAACTTACTTTTTCGTGAAGAAGACAACATATGGCTGCTGTAGAATTAATCCTGCAGGCAGCCAACACATGCTCAACATTCTTCTTCATATTCTTCTTGTTTTGGCGATGTCCTTGTTGAAACAGTTTGCCTGTGTTGGCAGCATAGACAGTATATAAACGGTTGGTGTCAGTGCCCGGGAAGTGCCACCTACACTTCCTGGCGCCATTTGATTCAAATATACCATTTCCGGTAGTGACCAAACTTAATTCGATCATTTAAAATTTTCAATTCAATCAATTTCAATCAACGCAAAAGGAATCTATACAAAAACACCTGAAGTCTACAAGATTGAACCATGTTCTTGAAAGGAATATAAATGAATTGGGTAGCATATTCTAAATTCATTTTTGTAAATTCAAAGACCTGCTATTTCCCATTTTTCAGTGTACTTTGATATGCTAATAAAAGTACACTTATATTTAGTGCACTTTGTTTACAGTGTACTAAGATTACACTACTGATGAAGTGAAATTAGTGTACACTTTCAAAAATTATACTAACTCTATTAAAAATAAGTGTACTTACTATAAGTGTACACTAAGTTACAACTATACATTTTTGTATTTTAACATATTTTATGCAAGTACTCTGATATGCCACTAAAAATACACTTATTTTAGAGTGTACTGTATAAAGTGTACAGAAGTCACACTTCTAATGAAGTGAGATCATAGTACACTTTAAAAAAGTATACTAACAATTAATTTCCAAAAACATATACTTCCCATAAGTACACTGAATTGCCACTCTAAGTATGTCAAATTTAATACACTTAAAAAAAATAAACTTCTGTACAATTTAAAATACATTAACAAAAAAGTACACTTTCAAAAAGTACATTTAAAAAATAATTTGATTACTGGTAAATTAGTATACTTACTTTTTGGACTTCGAAGTTGAACTTAATTACATCTATTTTCAAGTATACTTTTTAAAAGTACATATTAAATACTCTTTAAATAAAGAACAACAAGTAGAAGCATACTTGTTTTATACTCCATGTAGGCCTACTTCATTCATATTTCTAATACACTAAAGTATACTACTTTTTTACCTGGGACCTCCGGTCGAAATGCAGTAATAGAATTTCACTACATTGTAATGTAGCCTATGTGTACCCTATGTGATGATTAAGCTTCCGTAGTGTTTTTACACTTCGGTCTTCGCATCTCATTTCTCCTTAAAATATGCAGCTTACTGTGTTTTTCAGAGTTTTATTTTGGAAATTGCCACCGGAAATAGCGTGTCTAATTGCACATGTCTTTACGTTGTGGGAGCTGGAGGCTCCAGCAGCAGAAACGCCCTGCATACTCTCTCCCTCACTCCTCCAACATCCATCCACTATCCGTGTGTCCCGGCTCTCCTCTGCTCCTCCAGCCGCGGAGGAGCCACTCTGAGCCTGAAGGAAGACGAACCACACCTCGCTGGAAGAAATGGCCTTTTAACACTAGAGAAAAGAACCCGGAAAAGACATGGATCCTTTTTCCTTCCAACACCACCTCCTCCTCCTGCTCGCTTCCCTGAACTGCTTCCCCGCTGCTGCTGACATGAGACTCGGTGAGTGAATTAACGGATGCTTATTTTCTTCATGAGCTGCATCCATACCGTCTCCGGTCCTGAAGAGATCTCCTCAGAGCCATTTAGCAGACAGACCGGAGGAGACTATTTCTGTTTCTCATCTATGTGACCGGGTTGTGTATCAGCAGGCTGGTTCAGTGCAGCTTCACCTGAGCCGAGGAAAACCAAACACGATGATTCTGGAATCGCTTTCAGCTGTAAATACAGGCCTGCCAGTAGTCCTGCCAGTCCACAGGGGATCTAGAAATGATAGGGAGTCACTGCTGAGCACCGCGGTAAACAACTCGAGCTAATCCACGGGAATTAGCCATTCTTTTATTAACAAGGCTTACATCTGTTAGTTAAGAATATTTGGAACAATAAAACACATTTTAAAAGTACTACAAATACAAACATTTAATAAACATTTTTGTAATTTCAATTATAAATACAAATGAAATATACAAAATAATAAAAAACTACATGGATACTTAAAATAAAATAAAATTAGTTTAAAAATAAATCAGATTCATTCAGGAATAAAAAAAACAATTATTATGAATAAAATATGAAAATGACACCAGAAAAAATATTTAAATCAAATAAATAATTAAATAACAAACAATTTATTAGGTAATTAAAATATATACTTAAAAACGTAAACTAAAATAATATAATTAAAGGGAAATTAAAAAATAATAGACATTAATTATGTAAAATAATTCAGGAATGCTATTCATAAAATACAGAGAAAATAAAATATATACATGAACATACGAATGAAAGACAAAATAAAATATCAAAATAACATACTAACAGAATAGAAACTACACTACCAAATATAAAAAAAATCTGTGTAAAGAACAGGTAACACCCACCAGTGATAACATCAATGCAAAGCAATTAAAAATAAACTTATACCTACACTCAGAGGTAGCTATTGATCGGAAATGTAAAGGTGTGTGTGTGTGGGTGTGTGTGTGTGTGTGTGTGTGTGTGTGTGTGTGTGTGTGTGTGTGTGTGTGTGTGTGTGTGTGTGTGTGTGTGTGTGTGTGTGTGTGTGTGTGTGTGCGCGCATGTGTCTCCAGACCCCTCCTCCTCTCTCCTTTAGAGATTATATAATATCAGCAACACACAGAGAGTATGGCAGCCACAGAACAGATTCAACTGAGGAGACGAGCATGCAGCGAAACAACATAGAGCACCCAGCTGCAGCACTCAGCCTCCATTTATACATTAATGTGTATGTGTATGTATATATATTCTATACTGTATATGTGGATCTACCTGTACTGTTACAGTAGTTTAATGTTAAGTTTAATCATTTTTATTCTAATCCTGCAATATTCCCATTTAGTTTATTATGTTGTTAGTTTATTGTACAGATTTGACTTCCTTCTCTTTTTCATCAACTGTTTTTAGTCTTGTGTAAACATAATGAAAATATTGTCTTTGTCATTATTGACATAATGCTTCTGTGCTAGTTACAGCAGTACATTTTTGCATTAGTTCATTGTGATTTTTTTTTTTTTAAAGTAATTATTTGTAGCATTGTCACCATCTTTTGAACTGGACCTGTATGGCTCGATGTCAAACAGGAAGCCGGAGCTCAGACTAAAGCGAGATTTCTGCTTCTGCGGAGGCTCCAAGCAAAGCTGTGGTGTATGCTGGGGAGTGTGTGGTAGAGTGAGTGAGAGAGTGATGGTGATTATCTTCAGAGCGAGTAGTGACTCTAGAGTCCTAGTGAGAGAACCAAAGTGTCTACCCTGTTCTTTCTGACCACGGTGGGAGATGTGGAGCAGGAGAAGTTAACCCTCTCCTTGATCTCATGTTGTTGATGGAGAAGGAGAACCTGGGGCCTGTTTCACAAAAGCAGAAT